>NC_135438.1:27172648-27192648 GCF_051991255.1 Vanacampus margaritifer | reverse complement strand
GTGTGAAATCACAACACAAATTTATATACTGTGTTCTATGAAAGTGCTATATAAATAAAGATGACTTGCCATATCAGAGTAACTAAAAACTATTATAATGTATTTCAGACTTTCAATTTTTCTTAGACCTCTTTGCCTTAAAATTGTACACTTTTCAATGTGTCTGACAGTTGGCACGAATCTAATTTTAAACTGAAATGTGATTATTTTGTAAAAAAAAAGTGGTTATATTTAGAATTTGTTCATTTACATGGTTAAATACCTAAGACTTTTGTATAAAAATTAGTGTTGTTCCAATACCGGTATTGGGAGAGGCCCCGATACTGCATTAAAACAGTGGTATCGGCATCAGTGGGTACTAACAAGTAATATGCCGATACTATTATTTCAGCTAATATAGGACTTAAGATGCGGCATCTTTAACTTGGTCATCGACATTGCAGGCTCGGCATGCAGTGAACACGACATTCACTGATGTGTGACGTGTTCACTGCATGCCGAGCCAAGTTATCCTATTGGCCCTTGAATGCTCTGAACCAATGGCAGGACAGCTTTTTCATGTTGAGAGAAAAAAATAAACCTAGGTATCGGTACAGTATCGGCCAATACTGCAAAACTGGGTATCGGGGACCAAAAAAAACTGTATCAGAACAACACTCATAGAAATACTGTATATGCAAATGTAAAAAATTTCAGGTGCAAAATAATTTCTAAAACCGCTTTTGTTCCTTATCTCAAGAATGAATATATTGTGAGATTAGAGGGCCAAGGGTCTTGTTGAGAAACCGTAAATATAATTTTAGCTCTGCAATAGTACAACATTTAAAATTATATGTGAGTAATAGTTTGTATTTTCAATGTCATGCTATATACGGTATTTGGAATGTGTACAGTGACACTTGTTAATCAAACTGTCCACTCCAACTTGATGAAGGTTTTAGTCACCCATCTTCAGAAATGACTGATCTGAATGATCATGATTAATGAGTACTGGTCAGGCAAGGTTTCTGGGAGTAGCTGGAGCAGCTTCAGTAAAAGACTGCAAAAAGATAAACAGAGGGTTAATTAGTATCAACTGTTCAACATAAGGTGGTGTTTCTTGTATGTAGCATGTAATGCATTCCCTGTTTGTTGGCATGCTTTGAAAATCGATCGTAAGCAAATTTGTGAAATCTTGACAACCACAACCATGACATATAACTACAATAACTTAGGCATAGTACACACATCAGAATGTTTATTTATTTTGTACGTGTTTTAATGAGAGCTATAAAGCTTAACTGTAGAACAAACTTTTTATTAATGTAGTGTCCTTCACGTTGATGATTTACCTACATTTATCATCTGTTATCCTGATAAACAATTCAAAAATAGGTGTGGTGCCCCAAAAACACAAGCCGAGTCACCTCCAATTAATTAATTCAATAATTAAATGACGCAATTTACACTAAGTGTTAATTTGACAAGTAATTTTAATTTAGTTTTAGTTATAGTCATAAAACTTAGCAATTCGTTTTCAACTAAACATTGTTTTTTTTACGGGCATAATTGCGTAAGATCAATCTAAGAGCTGCACAATGAATGTGCAGTGAACAGTCCTTTCTATAACATGCTGATAATACAAACACAGAAGGCTATTAACATATTTACTTCATTTTAAGGAAAGCACTTTGTGCTAATTTCACATTTGCTCTGTTACACTTTCCCCTAGTGAGTTTTTTTGTTTTTATTTGTTCATTTTTCTTTTCAGACAACCATAGAACAATTTACAACATTCACTTTTCACATACAATTATACCCGAAAAGAAAAAGGGCTGACGGGATGAAGCCGAAGCTTATTAATTCCGTTTCCAGCTTGCAATAGGACGCAGATAATCAGAGTGGTAATTCGTCACATATATGTGTGGATTATCAAGTTGTTGATTGATAAATTGGGAGGTGATCAGTAATGTCATTAATCAGTACACCACTCTGAGTTTCATTTAGCATGGCATTAGTGAGTTGTTGTTTTCAGCCGGTGCCTCTGGAGTGAACTCGCGGAGCGATAAGATGCGTCCTACCTCTATTATTCAGGAAGCGAATGTCACCTATGAGGTCACCTATGATACTGAACAGTCTCCCTGCAAAAGCTTGAGGAGCTGGCTGATGAATGATTTCTATTTTAGTTTTTGTTTTGTTTTCATCTGAAAAAAAAATATTTGTGACAAAATTAATAATGAAATGTTTTAGTCAATTAAATCGACACTACGGGAGTGCTGGAACAATGTTGGTCATCAAGAAAAAACTTGCTTTGGAAAATACTGCTTGACATTTGGGAACCCAATTTAATTTATTTTTTAAAAAGAAGAAAAAAAAGAGGCAGGCATTTGTTTTACTTCCCGCGGCTTCCTTGTTTGATTGGCTTCATTCAGTCCAGATCACAGAATCAAATGACTCATGAGTAGTCTACTTTCCCCACTGTAGTGGTTTGTTCACACATCACATTCAGGATGGGGTTGTTTTTTGTGCCGTTCCTCTGGTTAACTTTGTTTTCTTAGAAAGTAATATTCAGCTACGTTTTTGCGACACACCGCCCGTGGTCTCCAAGACTTTCAGACTTGCACGGTCAGAACGAGCCAGATGACTTTTTGCTGTAAATGGGCTGGGTAAGCCTTCTGAGCTCATTTAGATGTTAAAGCTCCTTGGAGGTGAAGAGCCTAAATTTCCTTTTTATTTAGCTGTTTTTCTGCCACATGTTGCCACATGTACTGAACCCCGAGCTCTAGTAGAGGAAGTGAACCACTTCCACAGCACTACACACTGCAGTATATACTTGCTATTCCCCGGAAAAAAAGGCCGGCAAGAAAGTGTAGCGTCTGCACATGAAGGGGCAATCGCAGTGAAACTAATCTGTTGTGCAAATCCTGCTGCGTCTCCTTGCACGCAGGGGAGTGTTACACAAAAAGAAAAACTGTAGTTGAAACATCCACACAATTGTAAATAGTACCACCGTTGCACACATTTGTAAATAGTTTGCCAAATTGTTTTGTCAAATTGTTACACTGTTGAATGTAAATAAACGTATTTTGCTATCAAAAAACACTTTTTCATTGTTGGTGGTAGTGTTTTACAGAAGTAAAGCACTGTTTGGGTGTTTGTGGCATCATTCATGGAAAAAAATTGTGGTGTCAAATTCACTAGAGTGCATGAAATAATATCGTTTCACAAAAAGCTTGATTTTTCCGTATTTTGTTTCAAAACAGAGCATTTGGGTGAAACTAACCATTTTCTATTGTTGATTACTGAAAAACTGAATTTTTTCTGATGAAATCTTTCATTTGGTAGTATGTGTGTTTCCATAGTCCAAACACAAACACTGGCACCCACATCATCCCTTTTCTGAAAACGCTTGGCAGTAAAAGAGTTAAACACACATTTAACACTAAATTCAAATTAAACAATTTAATCTAGATTAACTCCAGAATTAGTGAGATTAATCTATCCATCCATCCATCCATTTTCTTAACCGCTTTTCATAACAAGGGTCACGGGGGGCCGCTGGAGCCTATCCCAGCTGGCTTCGGGCAGTAGGCGGGGTACACCCTGAACTGGTTACCAGCCAATCACAGGGCAACCAATTTAATTAATCTAGATTTTAAAAATGAATCTATACTCCGCACTAGTAGCACTAGTTTGTAGATCTGAAAAACACATGAAAATCGCGAATATGTTCGTGGATCTCAAAAACCCGGATGTATTTGTGGATTTTAAAACCATGTGAAAATCATGCATTTATTTGTGTGAATAATTTGGAGACAAATCTCTCCCTGTATAAAAAAAGAAATAAAAACCCAAAAGACATTGTTACTTGAATAACATTTTGAAATAAGTTATTCTTCGTATTGTTTGGTTTGTTACAACATGCGTTGACTGTGTGATTTTGAGGTTAAAGCCACAAGCGTGGTATTAATTTAAATGTTATAGATTTTATTTCAAGTTTACAAGCTCTATCGAGGGTATCCTAATTTGAGTAGCCATAACTAGGGCTATTAGTCAACCAAATAGTGGTTTATATTTTTGGAGAACTAATTTACGTTTATATATTATGTATAATTTAACTGTTTTGTTTGACCATTCCATCCATCCATCCATCCATGCATTTTCTGAACATCTTATCCTCACTAGGGTTGCGGGCATAATTTATTAAATAAGGCCATTGTTTTTGCTTAAAAGTAAAATTCTCTCTTGGTCTCATTTTATTAGACAGGCATTTCTCTTACTTATAATTGTTGGAAGTATCCACTTATCTAAGTGCACCTGTGTGTTATCCTCCTGGCAGTAAACCAACCCAAGCACCCACCATTCTCGGGTAAGTCCCACACAAGAGTGGTAGCATGGGTGCTACACATACTTTCCAGCACAAGTCATGTACAATATTTGTATAGTAATCTGTAATTATATTTTATACATATATTTCATTATTTTTACCCATTGTAACGAATTTTGCCCGTCACCCTCAACTTTTCTTCCCCTTTTTGCCTTTTTAAACATTCCCCCCGTGGGGAATGTGTGTATGTGCCTTAATGGATTAACCCTGTGTTTCCTCAAACCAACCAGAGACAGTTCAAAAAGGAAAAACTCTTAGAATTTCCCTCCAGCAAGGGACTGAGTTTCGTTTTACAACTCACAGAAAACACATACCTCAGCGCCTACCGAGATCTAAAAGCCTGTTCAGCAAGCAGACTAGCGATAGGACTGCTTATCAGTCCCCATACAACTTTTATAGTCTGGTCTATCTACAGGAATCAGCTATGTTTTTTTTTTTTTTCAAACAACGCTCCTCGGAAGTTATAGGGTACCACAGTGCCCTCCAGCGGTCACTATCGGTTATCCTAAAGAATCCTGCCGCTCATAATTAGTCTGAAGTCTACATAAATTGGGACATAAACGCACTCTATGTACTTGACTGACATCAAGTGACTTCTGTTTATCTTTGTACACAACCTGTATGTCTATCTCAAATGAATGATGTGTGTAACTTCTGCAGCCATCTAAGTTTAGCTAATTCGGAAGCTTAGCGGATACAATAACTTTATGATCGCGGTAATGTTTGAAATGTGTTCAGAATGATAAATGAAGCATCTGGCTTGTCAATTCTGATTAGAAAAATTATCAAATGCTATCCCAATAGCTTGGCCTCATTTGACCAAGTCTGCTTCAAGCTCACGGAAGAGGTGGTACTGCTTGACCCCCTGCGACGCAAGCTTAAAAGCCAGCGCGCGGAGGAACATTTGTGTTTTCTGAGTGGATTAGTAATTCTCTTATTAAAGCAAAGAACTCCTTGATTAACTATAGTAGCAACTTCAGATTATGAGTACTTGATAATAGGATTATTATCGTTTATTTTGCTCCTACAAACAAGCAAAGTCAACGTGGTGCCCCCAGAGGTTTACACTTCCCCTCAGTACCGTCTAAATTTCTCGTTCGCCATTACGACAATCCAAATAGTGGCTACATATACTCATATACAGTATTTTGAAAACTACAGTGAAGACTTTGCTGGGTGTTAACTCATTCACTCCCAGCCATTTTTTACTGAAGCAACCCCCTTTGCTCCCGGCTGTTTTACTGGATTTTGACTGATTTTGCAAGGCCCACAGAATATTGTGTTCTATTGCTGTAAAAACATGGAACCTATCAAAAGATTATCATCTCTTCTTCAATCAGGGAAAAAAGTATATTTGTATCTGTTTCCATTTTTCAGCAATTAGCATTAGAATATATCTAGGTTTTGTCAATATTCACATCCCTGGTGAAAACACTGACAAAAAGAGCTTGTTGCAACATGACACTGGCTGATCTCTTATACTCTGCTGCCACCTGCTGGCCTTTTTTTGTAAATAACTACATTGCTTTAAGCTAACTCTTCATGTCAGAAGCTGCATCAAAGCCTTCTGTTTGCTCTTGCATTAAAAAACGTGTAAAAACGTTTTTGGGAGGGAAGGGCAAAGTATTTAAAAAGTTTTTTTCACGTTTTTGGGTTTAAATGTGTTAAAAGTCTTACACTGTATAATCCAAAGGTACGTTTCAGTCTGTACAGATGGAAGCTGAGAGTGGCAGAGACTGCAGTCTGGGCCAGGGTGAAGAGTAGGAGGGCCGATTTCAATCCTCTGGTCAGGCGCTGTTCAAAAAGAAACACGTGATACAACTTTAGCAGGATACCTGTTCTTCAGATTGCATACTATGAAAGTTATATGGCCTGATGCACTAAGATCACAAATAGTGGGCACTAAATTGTGTGTTCACTCATGCAAATTGATCCAAAGTCTGCACAAATGTTTGTTGTAGTTAACAGGAACCACTTTAATTGTCGCTCAGAAAACGTGTAACGTCACTAACGGCACTGAAGTATGCATGCGGGAGTTGCCATAGTAACCCAGTAGCAGCGCTTTACGGCATGTCGGACTACTGTCGTAAAGTCCAGTCCAGCAGGTACGACAGTTGCATCTCAGAGTCGCTCCCTTGTGCGTCTCGACGACATATGATCTTGGGGTAGTGCTGTTACCAAGTATTCTGATGGTCCAGCTTCATAAGAACAGAATCGCCAGGTTCCAAAAGTGGTAAAGGTTGTGTGCCATGACGCTGATTAAAGTAAAATGCTTGTTTTTGTTTCTCCCTTGCATCTTTACGCCTCACAGCATGTAGATCTGGCCATTGGGTTTGGAGGTTTGACTCAAGTGTTGGGAGTGTTGTTTTGATCCTCCTCCCCATAAGCAATTGTGCTGGGCTTATGCCTGTGGGGGCACATAAGGTTGTACGGTATCACATGAAAGCCAATAAAGGGTCTTTCTGTTTCAAAATCCTCTTTGTGATTTGTACACCTTTTTCAGCATGCCCATTGGCTTGTGGACAATGCGGGCTTGAGGTAATATGTTGAAAGTCAAAGTCACGTTCAAACTCCTGAAACTCCTCACATGCAAATTGACGTCCGGGCTGCCATAGCGAGCAAAAAGTGATTTTAGCTTTGGCACAACCTGTGAGGCAGTAGTTGTCGTCATGTGGAATACCTCGATGAACCTGGAAAAGTAATCTGATACTACCAGGTATGTGTGCTTGTTATGATCACACAGATCAATTGCAAGTCTTTGCCAATAAATGTCACCAATGTCTGTCAGGCAGAAGGATTGAGATGAGGGGCTCTTTACGCTGTGTGTGTTTCATCTCATGGCAGTTTTGACAGAATTCAACTTTCACTTTGATGTCAGTGGAGATTTAGGGCCACTACACGAATGCATTGGCCCGCTCTCTGCATTTGGCTAGGCCCTGATGCGACATCCTCTTGTGACAATCCCTTCGTATTCTGACAGTTCACTTTTAACTAGGTAATAGTCTCTGGATGGCAATAGGAACATTTCCTACATACTCTGGCCAACCTGACTTGGTATATTGCAATAGCATCTGCAAGTTACTGTCAGCTGGAGTGGCTAGCTTTATGGCCTCAAGTTTCTGTGGTGTGGCTGGCATGCTGGTGATGACGGCTGCAATGTAACATTCAACATCTGAATGAGTGTCACTCACCTCTGTTGAGCACTGTAATAGGCTGCGGGACAGTGCATCAACCACAGTAAAAGTCTTGCCTCGTGCATATTCAGCTTTAGGCTTAAACCTCATAATCCTCATTAAGAGTCATTGGGGACGTAAATTATCCAGATCCTTTTTGTTCATCAGCGGCACCAGTGGTTTATGGTCGGTGACCAACTTGAAGTTCTCCTGCCCAACCAGGTACTTCTCAAACCTTTCGGCTTTATGGCCTCAAGTTTCTGTGGTGTGGCTGGCATGCTGGTGATGACGGCTGCAATGTAACATTCAACATCTGAATGAGTGTCACTCACCTCTGTTGAGCACTGTAATAGGCTGCGGGACAGTGCATCAACCACAGTAAAAGTCTTGCCTCGTGCATATTCAGCTTTAGGCTTAAACCTCATAATCCTCATTAAGAGTCATTGGGGACGTAAATTATCCAGATCCTTTTTGTTCATCAGCGGCACCAGTGGTTTATGGTCGGTGACCAACTTGAAGTTCTCCTGCCCAACCAGGTACTTCTCAAACCTTTCGCATGTCCACACACTTGTCAGGCATTCTTTTTCAATTTAAGAACAGTAAGCAACCGGTTTCCAGTTCCCGTCATGTTGTTGTAGCAGCACACCTCCAATGCCATAGCTGCTTGCATGAGCCGATACAGCAGTAGCTCGGTTCACATCATAAAACTTGAGTACAGGAGACGTAAACAGAATGTCTGATACGCTCAAATGCCTCCTTCTGTGGGTGGCCCCACGTCCGTGTGGTCTTGGATCTCAACAGTTCATATAAGGACTGACCCAGTGTTGAGAGATGAAGGATATACTTCCCCAAGTATGTGATCACGCCTAGGACGTGTTTCAGTTCCTGGACATTCTGCGGCTCTGGAGATCTTTGATGGCTTTCACCTTGTCGGGGTTAGCTTTTACTCCTGACCTGTCGATGACCTGACCCAGGAAGTGGAGTTGGTTCTTCCTGAACACACACTTGTCTCTGTTCAACTTCAAGCCTGTTGACTCAATTCTCTCCAGCACTTTGTTTAGGCGCTCATCATGCTGTTCTGCTGTGTCGCCATACACAAGTATGTCATCCATGTAGATGGCCACTCCGTCGAGATCACTCAGGGACATTTTCTCGGAAAGATTTCCGGAGCGCTGGTGATGCCAAAGAGCAGACGCTTGAATGCGTGTCTCCCAAAAGGCGTAATGAATGTGGTCAATTTGCTGCTTTCTAAATGGAGAGGTATCTGTCAGAACCCTAATGCTGCGTCCAATGACGTAAACATGGTGGCACCGCTCAGGTTTGCGGTGAGCTCCTCGGCTGTTGGGAGTACATACCTCTCTTTTCACAGCCTCGTTCAACCTTTTTAAATCCACACAGATGCGCACTCTGCAGGTTCGTCTCGGGACAGGCACCATGGGTGCGCACCAATCTGTTGGTTCGGTCACTTTTTCAATGACCTAATTTTTCTCCATGCTCTGCAATTCCTCTTTTACTTTCTCCAAAAGAGGAAGGGGTACTCGTCGAGCAGTGTGCACTGCGTATGGTTCAGCATTCTCTTTGAGTTGGATTCTTTCTGGCTCGGTCATAAGAGTCCCATGCTCGCCAAATGCATTGTGCACTTCCTCAACACGTTTCACCAGTCCCATTGCACATGCTGTCTTTTTACCTAGCAGGTTATTACATGTCTGACTGTGAATCACATACACTGTAAATGAGTAGCACTTTTCCTTGTACTTTGCATTTGCCAGGAATTTTCCAATGCAGTTTAACTGACCACCGGGGCTGCTCATTGGTGGAATACCGGACTGCACAAGTTTGTGCCCAGGGACTAACTTGTTGAAAGTCTCTTTTTCTATGGCATTTAAATCTGCCCCAGTATCAATTTTAAATTGAACCAGTGTTGCACCAATGACAATTTCTACCGTCCATTCATCACTCTCTTCGCTATTGTCTGTAACAGCCCCAAGGAAATATGGTGTCTGTGAAACAGTCTCTGCATCTGTCACTTCTCTAATGGATTTAGTGTGGCAAACTCTTTCCCAATGAGCCACCTTTTTGCCCTTGTTGAAGATTTTTTAGCTGGATATTTGTCTTGGTCTCTGTGCTTTATTTTTCCACATCTTCCGCATTTCGGCTCCGTGCGCTCTCCAATTGTTTGCTTTTCATGAATTAATTAATTGTGTCATTTATTAATTAAATATGGAATTAAATAAACCACTAATTCAATACATGTAATGAATTAATTAAATATGCCATTTATTAATTACATTACGTGTGATTTATTATATAGATAGATAGATAGATAGATAGATAGATAGATAGATAGATAGATGTGTATATAAAACCGAACTGTGTAATATTTTTGATTCGGTCTGTCTGTGTTCCGTTCAGTCCATTCACGCAACTCTTTTTTTTTTTTTGTCCCCCCTCATGGCGACGTCCATGGTTTTGGCGTGCGTCATGGCACATGCGTCATATCCTTCCAGCGACGCTGCAGCAAGTCATATTGCAGCGGGACAGGTAGGGCCTCGCAGGCTTGTTCTCGTGTTTCATAATGACGATCATGCTATTGGCTACTAGCGTTAGCGTCCTAAGCCGTTGCTATTGAGTCTTTACTAAACCAATGCAAGACTGCTGGTACATAAAACGAATGTTGGAATTACAACTAGCTGGAAATCGCTATGTTCTTGACTGAGTTGTGTGTTTTGTTTCAAATAGGAGCTTGGTTTAACCCTAGGATATTCAATGTTAGCATAGCACAAAGCTAGCCAACGTCAGTTGTGAAAAACAACTGGCAGACATGTAGACGGCACCGTAAATCTGCTAAAAAAAATAAAGAAGGTGGAAGTTTGCAACTAAAGCACATCTTGTCTGTTTAATTTGAAATCCAGTGTGGACGGTGGTATTTAGACCGTGAATGAAGAGATGGTTGCATACTTCGAGCATCAGCTTAGCTTATTCATCATAAATAGCTTGCTGACCGTGAGGTTCAGTGCCCTCTCTTTCTCCGATGTCCAACTTGTAAAGATTTTGCTCTGGCAGGAAATATAATTGTAGATATCTTTCTGCATTTTTGTGTTAATCGCAAGGGCAGTTAAGATAATATTTTCTTTATTGTACTTATGTAAAATGGAAAAGCTGAGAACTGTTTAGAGGCAACTGTGATTTCTACTTTTTGATGTGTGACATCCAACTATTCTACCCCTTTTCATCGGGAACTTTTGAGTTGAATTTTTACTTTGAATTGTAACATCATGTCCTGAGAAGTCGTGTGAGTAGAGAAAATAAACTTGAATAGATCTCTGGGTTGTAATCTGTCATATTTGCTCTGTCGCTATTTTATAAATTTTAAATCTATTTTTGTCATTCTTCTCGAGTTTTCCACTCAGACCATTTAGTAAATAAAAAACTAGACCCATTTCATTGGTCATTGTCATAAAAATTATCCCATAGTGTATTTAGGCTTACCAGTATTGTAAACGAGTCAGAGTGATCTTTATGAAGATAGCTAAATAAATCTAGATCTTTAACAAATGCATTTTATCCATTAAAAATACACTGTTCAGATTTGTGTACAGCATCTGTACTCGCGACGGATATCGATACTGGTATCGGCCCCCGCTCTTGTGGACGTTTTTTTCGGTCAGGAACTAAAGGCTGAAATGGTTATTTATTTTGCATTTATTGACCCCCACAGGTAAGAGAGCACATAAGTCTTCAGTTGTGCTCAACAATTTAATTAGCTCTGAAATGTAGACAGATCTTTTGTATAGTAGTATATCATCATTCACTACTGCACTGCTATTAAATGAATGAGGAACGGAGTACGGGAAACAGGAAACAGAAATACAGAGGAGCCTTCCAAATTAAAAGCATGGATTTCAAAATAAGATACAATTAAACATTACACTTTAAACAGCTTGAGGAATTTTAGGAAGGATTTTACTGAATTTAATTCTTTGCACTTCACTGTATTCATTAAAAGGAAGTTGTACAATCACATATTTGATTGGGACTCCCCCCGGTCACTGGATTATTTGCTTCATTTTATTTATTGAAAATTTTTTTAAATGAATTTTATTGTGTGCTCTATGCAAAATGACTTTTATAAGCAATTTGAAAAAATATAATTGCCATATTACCAGTGTATTTTTAGTTCCTCAAGTGGGAGCTACATTTGTCGTGTGGAGGTTGTTTGGTTACAAGAGATCAGATATGTTAAAGCAAACGGTAGATGGATCATACTGAAGCGGTCGCGTATTGTTTTGCCAAGATACAATCCGCGGTGGTTATTTTGCCGTGACTGGAAACTTGCCACCTAGTTGACGTGACTTTGTGATGGTAACCAGCTGCTGAGTGGTCTCGACGTTGCGACTGCCTAAATGTGCATATTTGTGTTATTCATAACTGGTTGTAAATGTCTTACAAGCATTCACGGCAATTCAGAGACATTCACAGCAAAATATCGCTCGCAGGAGAGTTGCCGGTTATGGCAAAATAACCATTGCCTAAACAATCACAAACTAGCGCTACAAAATAGTCTCTGTAGTAACATTATGCTACTTTTTCTTACGGTAAAATGTTATGACACTTTTCCACATATTAAAATAGTTCTCAAATGTGTAAAAGACATGTCTGTCTGGCTCAAACTGGTACGGTTGTACAACTTGCACCACACTGCTCCTGCTCACCATGGCCAAGACATTTCACATTCACAACATTAGCATGGCTACTGGAGTTGGGTATGGGAGATGGGTATGGCCGAGGCATGGCCTGGTGCAGCTATTTACATAAATGTGACACACTCTTAAAACGGGCTGTTCTGAAAGGAGGGTGTTTTTTTGCTGATTTAGGGACAGCAAAAATTGTTAGATCCAAAGTTAATTTTGACTAATGCAAGTCACAGACATGTTTTTTACACATTTGAGAACTTTTTTAATATGTGGAAAAATGGCATAATATGGGATCTTCAATTATTAATTCACCCAATTTACACTACAACTATTAGATCTAAACTGTTAGTAAGCATGTGAGTTGAAGTAAAGCATTTACAGTAACTGATACACACTGTGGCGTAGAAGTTCATGTTGCAGCTGCCATCTAAGTTCTTGACACATGATGCCTCTGGATGTTTGTCCATATCCACAGAATATATGACCACAGCAATAACTGACAGCACTGTGGAAACAATATTCACCACCAAGGAAGCCTGGTACTGAAAGAGAAGAAAATAGAAGTGTTAAAATAGAAATTCCAATTCCCAGAGGAATTTGAAAAACTGAATACAACTCCACAACTGTGTTTAACACACAAGCATTTCATAACAATGGAGGTGGATATTTTACAAAATGTTGCCGGTCCGTCATCCGTCAGTGCCCTGGGTACCTGTCCGTCAACGTCGGTCCGTCATTTTCTTAGAACCAAACTGTAATTCTCAGTCTGTCATGCAATTTTTTTCACTTTAATCTTTATTGATTTTTTTTTTACAACTTACAATACCACACGTGCCTGAATAAATATTTGTACACATTTAACATTTCCAAATCCACATGTAGATAACCTTGTTCTCATGTTAACGCCTGTATATGAGCCTCCATATTTTCTGAAAAAAAAAAGAAACAAAACAAAAAACAACACACAAACAAGCAAACAACGGTGACATAAGGGCCTGACATAATTTTATAATGCACAGTCATTATCTACTTTCTTTTCTCCATATTCGTGGTGTCATTCAGTTTTCTCTTATATTCAAACCAGTTTTCCCATCTTGATTCAAACTTCCTATCCTGGACCCTCAGTATGTAAGTGACACTTTCCATGTCAAATAATTCTTCTACTATCTCCAGCCATTGCTTCTTTGTTGGGGGGTCAATTTTGAACCACTCCCTCCTTATGGCTTTATTGCTGGCTGCCAACAGCACTTTAATTAAGTACATATCTCTGACTTGTACAGTTTCATGGTCTAGATTACCTAAATACATCACCAAACCGGTTTTAGGCATTTCATAACCAATTATCAACTTTAATTCTCTCCAAACTTCATCCCATTATCCATTCAACTTTTGACATTTCCAGAATATGAGTATGGCCTACCGCCCCTTCCTGTCCTCATATCCGCCAACATTGTTTCTGTTGAGGATTATACCTCCCTGTCACCTCTGGTGTTATGAAAAATCTTATGATATTCTTCCACCCAAACTCCCTACATAATCTCGAGACAGTTGTTGATTGTTGTATCTTGCAGATATTGAACTATTCATCTTCTATTATTCCTACCTGCAGTTCTCTTTCCCATTTCTCTTTTATAAACAAGGTTGAATTCCCTCTAATTTTCAGTAGACCTTGATAAAGGGCTGAAACCACTTTACTCTTATATCCCATATAGGCATCAATCATTACCTTAACTATCTCATTTATTTTAATTGCTGTACCTATCTTATTTTTTCATGTAATAATCCTTTACCAGTAGATATCTAAAGTAACCACAACTTTCTAATTCACACCTGTCTTTTATATTTTGAAAACTCTGCATGTTCCCCTTTTTTACTATTGTAAAGATTGTTGTGACGCCTGTCATTTCTCATCTCTTGAAGCCATAATCCTTTCCTGGCTGAAAGTCGCTGTCATATGTCAGCCACCTTAAAATCTTCACATTTGTATTTCTTCACTATTGTAGTCCACAAATTTAATGTGAATTTAGTTATTGGATCTATCAAGCTTTCTTTTCTCTTAAATAGTTCCTTGTCCCCCAACAGTGCTTGGATCTGGTAGTCTTCCCCCTTCATTTCGATATCTTTCCATTTGGCTACATAATTTCTATTACACCAACGTGCAACTGCTCTAAATTCTGCTGCACAATAATAATCTTTAAAATTTGGGACTGCCATTCCTCCTTTCTCCTTAGGCAATTGTAACGTCCCTAGTTCATTTTCACCATTTCTATTCTTGAACTTAAATCAAAAACCTGTGTTGACCACCTTCCTAGGTCTCGCTTGATGTTTTGATTTATCCATGTAAAGTTTGTGTTATACAGTTTGTCCTTTTGTGATGTGTACGCCTATATATTTTTACTTCCCATATTCCCACTTTAGTTTGTATCTCTCTTTGAAGTCCATTGTTGGCGCATAGTGCTTTGGCCAAATCAAACATGCAAATCAAATATATGAATTCCATACCGGATCGGTCGAGGCCCGGGTTAACAACGACCGCCATCGGTGCTGTTGACCTATAGGGTGCCGTTGGAAACTGGACTACTGTTGGTTGAAGAAGGAGAGGAGAAAGGTGTGTTTGTAGCAAGAAAGAGAAGAGGAACATCAAGAGTCTAGGACAGAGAGTAGGGGCTTTGAATCTTGAAACTATGACAGGAAAAGGTAGAGAGCTGGTTGACATGATGCAGAGGAGGAAGGTGGAAATACTGTGTGTTCAGGAGACCAGGTGGAAAGGGAGCAAAGCTAGAAGTTTAGGGGCAGGGTTCAAGTTATCATGGTGTAGGTAGGAAGAGAAATGGAGTCGAAGTTATCGTGAAGGAGGAGTTTGTTAGGAACGTCCTGGAGGTGCAAAGAGTGTCAGATAGAGTGATGAGCCTAAAGCTAGGAATCGAAGGTGTGATGATCAATGTTGTTAGTGGGTAATGTGCCACAGGTAGGATGTGAGCTGGAGGAGAAGGATAACTTTTGGTTGGAACTTGATGAAATGATGCAGAGCATCCCTAGAAGTGAGAGAGTTGTCATTTGTGCAGACTTCAATGGACACGTTGGTGCAGGAAACAGAGGTGATGAGGAGGTGATGGGCAAGTTTGGTATCCAGGAGAGGAACGCAGAAGAACAGATGGTGGTTGACTTTGCAAAAAGAATAGAAATGGCAGTCGTGAATACTTTCTTCAAGAAGAGGCAGGCACATAGGGTGACCTACAAGGGTGGAGGTAGGAGTACGCAGAGAGACTACATCTTGTGTAGACGGTGTAATCTGAAGGAGATCAGCGACTGTAGTGGTAGGTAAGAGTGTAGCCAGAAAGCATGGTAGTGTGTAGGATGACTTTGGCGTTGAGGAAGGCAAGACGGCAAAGAGGACGAAATGGTGGAATCTGAAAAAAGAAGAGTGTTGTATCACTTTTAGGAAGGAGTTGAGAAAAGGCTCTGGATGGTCAGGAGGTGCTTCCAGATGACTGGACAACTACAGCAAATGTGATCAGGGAGACAGGTAGGACAGGCCTGATGTGTCATCTGGAAGGAAAGGAGATAAGGAGACTTGGTGGTGGAATGAGGAGGTACAGAGGTAGATCCAGAGAAAGAGGTTAGCTAAGAAGAAGTGAGACACTGAAAAGACTGAAGAAAGTAGACAGGAGTACAGGGAAATGCAGCATAAGGTGAAAGTAGAAGTGGCAAAGGCCAAAGAAAGGGCTTACGATGACTTCTATACTAGGTTGGACAGTAATGATGGATAGACTAATCTATACAGATTAGCAAGGCAAAGAGACAGAGATGGGAAGGACGTGCAGCAGGTTAGGGTAATAAAAGATAGGGATCGAAGTGTGTTGATAGATGCCAGTAATGTGATGGGAAGATGGAAAGAGTACTTTGAAGAGTTGATGAATGAGGAAAAGAGGTGACTGTTTTGGACCAGGAAGTAGCAAAGACTAGTAAGGATGAAGTGGGAAGGGCATTAAAGGGGATGAAGAGTGGAAAGGCAGAGAAGGTCAGAAAGAGCTGCATTGTGTCTTTGTAGACCCGGGAAAAGCTTATGACAGAGTGCCCAAAGAGGAATTGTGGTTTTGTATGAAGAAGTCTGGAGTGGCAGAGACGTATATTCAAGTGGTGTAGGACATGTATGAGGACTGTAAGACAGTGGTGAGGTGTTCTGTAGGATGTGACGGAGGAGTTCAAAGTGGAAGTGAGATTACATCACGGATCAACTCTGAGCCCCTTCTTGTTTGCTATGGTTAATGGACAGGATGACAGACGAGGTTAGACAGGAATCTCCATGGACTATGATGTTTGCAGATGACATTGTGATCTGTAGTGAGAGCAGGAAACAGGTGGAGGAGAAGCTTGAGGCGTGGAGGTTTGCCCAAGAAAAGAGGGGAATGAAGGTTAGCCGTAGCAAGACGGAGTATCTGTGTGTGAATGGGAGTTGGTGTCAGAGCAGAGGATGCAGAGGACAGGGTTAGATGGAGGCAACTGATTCGCTGTAGCGACTCCTGAAGGGAAAAGCCGAAAGGAAAAGAAGAAGTCTATACCCTGAGTAGTGACCATATTTCTCCAGTAGATCCATCAGTATCGGAAAACTCACGTCTGGTTGTGTTATATATGCTATCACATCGTCTGCAAATAGGCTCAATTTATGTTCTGAACCCTCAAATCCACACCCTTGATATTATTCTGCCTGATTGCTTGAGCTAAAGGTTCAATGAATATATCAAAAAGTGTTGGTGAAAGGCAACATCCTTGTCTTGCCGACCTCTCAAGTTTGATTCGATCCAACAGGCTGCCATGTACTTTCACTTTCGCTGTTGGCCCAGCATACAATGCCCTTATGCATCTTATTGAGTCTCCATTGAATCCAAATTTTTCCAGAACTATATACAAATAGGTCCACTCAACACTATCAAATGCCTTTTCTGCATCTAAGCTCACTAAAACCGCACTTTTTCCCGTCCTTTGAACCTCCTCCACTATGTGAATTGTTTTCTTAAAATTATCCTGAGCAAATCTTTTAGATATAATCGAGGTATAAATCTTATAATCCACTTTAAGTATAGATATTGACCCATAACTGCAACATAGTTTTTTTTATTTATTCTTACCCTCTTTAGGAATTATAGATATTATTGTTGTGATCTATGGTGCATGTAAGTATGTTTTGTTTCTCTTTCAGTCACAAGGGCTGGTGAATGGGCGGCAACTTCAGCGCACACCTGATTGACATCATCATTAGTCAGGTTCATAAGCGCTGGAGTGAGTGGAGCTGGTTGCCGGATTATTGCTTCTACTTGCCATTGCCAGACTCCCGCGTGAAGCTGTCTACTTACTGACAATTGTTTGTGTTCTTGTGTCCTATTCATTCGCGTAAGTAGATTCTAGTTCGCTTCTCCTGTACTTAGTGGTTAGTTCTTTCTCTCCTTGTGTTATCGCATTTCCCTCGTGACTGTGTTTTTTGTTTGTGTGTTTAGTAGTGATGGGCAAATGAAGCTTTTGTGAAGCACTGAACCACTTGAGCCAATTGTTTTGAAAATAGGTTCATTACTCGAAGCTTCAGTTACAGTGACCTCTACTGGTAAACTGCAAGGCTGCAGTGGATTTAAAGCATCTTTGGTTTGAAAATTCTTTGATGGACTCACACTAAGACCGAATAGCATGTTCTATTGACAAATAAAGACTGATGAATGTGTGTATTTTGTTATTGAGGAGAAAGTGCTGGTAAAATATGGCATAGGTTGGGTGTGCTTGTGTAACTGACAGGGGGTCATGGGGGACACTCAAAGATTTTTATTGAGGTACATTATTTTTTCCACTGTTTTTGGATCGAGCTGGTTTCTTTTTTTGCTCACAACTTCTCCACATTTAGAGAAAACTCGCTCGCACGGGACCGACGATGCTGGCGTGCATAAAAATTGTTTTGCAAGCTGAAACAGATGAGGGTACACATTTTGGTGGTTCAGCCAGTAAACCAGTGGATCCTCTGATCGGTCCAGGGGTGGCTCAGTCAAATAACGCTGCACCTCCACTATAGCGTCTGCTGTGGCATTCCTTGCCTTCCTTGCTTCAGAAGCATCTCTGTCCAGTGTGTGCCAAAGGTTAATATCTGAAAGACAAACATGACAGTAACCATCAGTACTGTAAGGTTTCAATCCATATCCTTTTGTACTTGTACTTATTTTTCCTGCATTTAATCAATTAACTAATTTAAAAAAATTACAAGTGGATGATGGATTTGCTGGTGCTGGTAGAGCTGATGTGGAGGGCTGTTCTTCTGTAAGTGTGTCAGGTGGTGTGTATCTCATCAGTTGTGAGCATTGTGCGGTCAGTCGTTTTATTGATGCTTGTGCCTGTACTTGATTGTAGAATCCAATTGTTTTGAATCTTGGATCCAGCAGCGTTGAAAGCGTCAGTGCTGTTTGGGTTTCTGTAGGGTCAAACCTCTTTTGCATCCCTGACAGTAAATTCTGTCCCAGTATTGCAGCAGTGTTGTGGCTTATTGTACCAATTGTTTCATTCAAGTATAGCCTCAACATTTTTGTCATTGGGATGACCTTTGACCCGAGACTCTTTTCTCCTCGGACAATTCTACTGTTGCCTGGTAAAAGGGGGCAAGCAATTAATTGGAGGCATGCAGCAACTGTTTCATAGTCCTCAGAGGGCAAAGGTCTTACTTCTGTTTTCAGTGTTGCAAGAGCTGCCCCTACTGACTGTCTCTCCTCAAAAAGGCGCTGTAACATGAGGAAGGTGCTGTTCCAGCGTGTGTCCACCTCCTGGATAAGCTTCATCACTGGTCGCTGCATCTGCTCCTGCACTTCTGTGAGCTTCTCTTTTGCTGTTGTGCTGGTTCTAAACAAAGTGACAACTTTCCGTGCCCTTGTGCGAAGGTCTTGTTGGCCAAGAGTTAAATCAAGGGACTTCTTCACCACTAAATTTAGTGAATGGGCAAAGCAAAGTGCATGTCTTAAATTGGAACTTCTAACAGAGGCTACCATATTAGCCCCTGCATCCGTTACAATACACTTTGCTTTCAATGCCCCATTCCTCCATGAGAGACCTCATTGCAGCAGTAATGTTAACAGATGTATGAGCTTCAGGGAAAGGCACCACTCCCAAAAGCACTGTGGCCAGCTTCACAGAGTCATCTACATAATGGCAGGTCACTGCTAGATATGCATCCATATTAATGGAGGTCCACATATCAGCAGTTAGGCTCACAGCCTCTACCCTCTGCATGACCGCCTTGGCCTTGGTCTTCTCCTCCTCATATTTCTGGAGCACCATGTTCTTCAGAGCCCGCCTGGATGGAAGAGTGTATGTGGGATCAAGCAATGCCACAAACTCCTTGAAGCCACAGTCATCCACGATGGAAAAAGGCTGCGAGTCTTTCACTACCATATTCACAAGAGCCTCATCCAGCTTTGGCTTCCAGTCCACTAAGACAAAAAAATAAAGACACAAAGAAATAAAAAGAAAATTAATTAAAGAAAATAAGAATTTATGTAAAATTGCACTTAAACGAAGCAGGCCTATGAGTCATGGAATACAGTCATATCATATTGTGTTTGTGTGTCTAGTTAATAATAGTATAATACATATAGCATACATTGATTTGTGTTCCCCTGGTTAACAGCAGCTCCATGCTTGGCAGTGAAGTGCCTAATCATGGAGGAAGTATTCCCATGATACTTCAGTTCAGTAGCACACACTAAGCACTGGACCTGTAGAGAAAGCATTTTTAAATTA